>NW_027316056.1:24180994-24195994 GCF_026437365.1 Eucyclogobius newberryi | reverse complement strand
TTTCTTTCTATTCCTTATTAAGAACATGAGAGGTTCTGTCTTTTTTTTTTAAAGCTTCCTATACGTTTATCTGTGCTTTTACTTCTGTATCTACTTGCGTGCAACACCGAAATTTCCCCATTGTGTGGACTAATAAAGGCTATCTTATCTTATCTGAAGAATTCACGTGTTTCAATGTGAATTTGGATGGATCACACCCTCGCACAACCAAATTGCTCTTATCCCAGCACAATGCAACGTGTCAAACGCTCTCTTCTGAGTTCACAATGGATCAAATAGTTTTGTTTTGTTTTTTAAATTAGATGCAGTAATGTGTTGCTGTTATTCTCCAGGTTGACTATCCACCAATGGCTGCTTGTTTGCTCTGTCAAAGATAAATCACATACATTGAGAGGGCATTAATGTTCGTTTTGGGGGAAAAAAAGGGGCGAAAAATGATGATAATAATAATAAAAATAAATATAGCCGCAAGCGGCAATGATCGGCCCTCGCTACGCCGCCGCCACGCCGCAAGAGGAGGGGGCGCTAACGCGCCCCAATTGTCCTTTTATTACATCTACTGCTGAATCTGTGACGCTGTCACATCTTCTCCCCTTTGTTTTACCATCAAAAAGCAATTTTATTTTGAATTCTTGGCAAAATGTGCGGCTTTGCCGCACAGACACCGTGACTCTTTGAATAAAAATGTGGATAACTTTTGATGGTCCACCCCTGAAGATGAGTCTCACCAAATTTCAGGTTAATATGTCTAACGCCCTAAGAGGAGTTCGTGAAAGTCTAAAGTGTAAACATGTTCTGGCGATTTCCCCATTGGAATAACATGGAAGGTTTCGGTCATCGTTACGGCAAAGCCATAACAATTATGACATGGGTCTCATTGACTTTTTTGATGGGGATGCCAAAATTGAGTTGTGTGTCAAATTTCATATAATTTCGCAAAACTAAATATTTAACCTCCATATAAAATCTGTAGGGGGCGCTGTGGCTCCAAATGAATTTATTTCACTTCAAGTAGGTTTAGGGCAAAGAGTTTAACAACTGATTCTAATTTGACGCAATTCAGACTTTATCTGCGCAAACGGCAGAAATGTTAAATTTGGGAGATTTCTGAAATTCTTGCTACAGTTTGCGGCTTCGCCGCACAGAGACCGTGAGAGGTATCAATGTAATTTGGATAACTTTTGATGTCCCACTCCTCAGTAGCATTTTCACCAAATTTCAGCTTTTTAGGGCCAACGCCCTGGGAGGAGTTCGTAAAAGTACGACGTTTGGAAAAACTCCGAAGTCATGTTTAGCCATTTTTGAAGCAATATGGCCGACATTTGGTTGGGCGGACGGTGTTGCCGTAATAATATTTTTTACTTCTCTTGTCACCATCTACCTCTGCGCCAAATTTCATGATTCTACGATCAGATTTTTTTTGGGTCATTTCCCATCTCTCAATGCATTTTTGGTACATTTGGGGGCGCTGACGCGCCAATTTTTTTTATTTTAAAAAAGGGAAATAGCCAGAATGTAGAGAGGCACGATTTTTAGAGATGTGAACATTTTTGTGACTTTTCGTCAATGTTCACTGGGTGAAAAATAGGGGGGTTGGTCCCGAGAAGAAGAAGAAGAAGAAAGAAATATAGCCGCAAGCGGCAATGATCGGCCCTCGCCACGCCGCCGCCACACCGCCGCCACGCCGCAAGAGGAGGGGGCGCTAACGCGCCCCAATTGTCCTTTTATTACGCCTACTGCTGAATCTGTGACGCTGTCACATCTTCTCCCCTTTGTTTTACCATCAAAAAGCAATTTTATTTTGAATTCTTGGCAAAATGTGCAGCTTTGCCGCACAGACACCGTGACTCTTTGAATGAAAATGTGGATAACTTTTGATGGTCCTGAAGATGAGTCTCACCAAATTTCAGGTTAATAGGGCTGACGCCCTGGGAGGAGTTTGTGAAAGTCTAAAGTGTAAACATGTTCTGGCGATTTCCCCATTGGAATAACATGAAAGGTTTCGGTCATCGTTACGGCAACGCCATAACAATTATGACATGGGTCTCATTGACTTTTTTGATGGGGATGCTAAAATTGAGTTGTGTGTCAAATTTCATATAATTTCGCAAAACTAAACATTTAACCTCCATATAAAATCTGTAGGGGGCGCTGTGGCGCCAAATTAATTTATTTCACTTCAAGTAGGTTTAGGGCAAAGAGTTTAACAACTGATTCTAATTTGACGCAATTCGGACTTTATCTGCGCAAACGGCAGAAATTTTAAATATGGGAGATTTCTGAAATTCTAGCTACAGTTTGCGGCTTCGCCGCTCAGAGACCGTGACAGGTATCAATGTAATTTGGATAACTTTTGATGTCCCACTCCTCAGTAGCATTTTCACCAAATTTCAGCTTTTTAGGGCCAACGCCCTGGGAGGAGTTCGTAAAAGTACGACGTTTGGAAAAACTCCGAAGTCATGTTTAGCCATTTTTGAAGCAATATGGCCGACATTTGGTTGGGCGGACGGCGTTGCCGTAATAATATTTTTTACTTCTCTTGTCACCATCTACCTCTGCGCCAAATTTCATGATTCTACGATCAGATTTTTTTTGGGTCATTTCCCATCTCTCAATGCATTTTTGGTACATTTGGGGGCGCTGACGCGCCAATTTTTTTTATTTTAGAAAAGGGA
Source organism: Eucyclogobius newberryi (assembly GCF_026437365.1). NCBI lineage: Eukaryota > Metazoa > Chordata > Actinopteri > Gobiiformes > Gobiidae > Eucyclogobius > Eucyclogobius newberryi. The sequence goes on along the minus strand of NW_027316056.1, from coordinate 24,193,319 downwards.
AATAGCCAGAATGTAGAGAGGCACGATTTTTAGAGGTGTGAACATTTTTGTGACTTTTCGTCAATGTTCACTGGGTGAAAAATAGGGGGGTTGGTCCCGAGAAGAAGAAGAAGAAGAAGAAGAAGAAGAAGAAGAAGAAGAAGAAGAAGAAGAAGAAGAAGAAGAAGAAGAAGAAGAAGAAGAAGAAGAAGAAGAGAAGAAGATAATATTCCGATGCGAAAACAATGTTTCCCATTTTTCAAATATCATAAACTATACATTTTCGGAAAGCGCTCGCGCTTTCCTACCTCATGGTGTGGGTCCCTGGTCACTGACGGGTACTTTCGTTAATTTTGAGTGGGCTCCGCCCACTTTGTGTTTTTGGCCCTCTATACAGTAATAATGTTCAATTTTTGCATCTCAATGTAAAGTGCTCGTTTAGTGCGCACTTTTGCACGGGCTTCGCCCGTTTACAACGGTAATGTTCCATTTTCCTACTACTAATTAGTATGCACGGGGCGTGCATGAGTGAAGGAGTGCGTTAGTGAGTGTTTGGAAGTGGGCGAGCGCTTCGCGCTCGATTTCGTGCGCACTACGTGCGCACTTTCGCAGCCGTGCTTCGCACGGCCTTACGAGATTAATAGGCCTCTCGCCAGCTTGTGGCGCTCGGGCCTAATAATATTCCGATACGAAAACAATGTTTCCCATTTTTCAAATATCATAAACTATACATTTTCGGAAAGTGCTCGCGCTTTCCTACCTCATGGTGTGGGTCCCTGGTCACTGACGGGTACTTTCGTTAATTTTGAGTGGGCTCCGCCCACTTTGTGTTTTTGGCCCTCTATACAGTAATAATGTTAAATTTTTGCATTACATGCTTATATGCACGGAACATGCAAGAGACGGGGGAACGTATTCGTGAGCTACTTGGCGCAAATGAGTGCTTTATATGGGGATGACGACCGCGAAGCTCAATGTAAAGTGCTCGTTTAGTGCGCACTTTTGCACGGGCTTCGCCCGTTTACAACGGTAATGTTCCATTTTCCTACTACTAATTAGTATGCACGGTGCGTGCATGAGTGAAGGAGTGCGTTAGTGAGTGTTTGGAAGTGGGCGAGCGCTTCGCGCTCGATTTTGTGCGCACTACGTGCGCACTTTCGCAGCCGTGCTTCGCACGGCCTTATGAGATTAATAGGCCTCTCGCCAGCTTGTGGCGCTCGGGCCTAATAATGATTTGGTCATATAGGTATCATTGCCATTATTTACTGTGGGACATGTTATACAACGATTAAGTTATCGTTATAGTACATGAATAAATCACTGCGCTGGAATACTTTTCTGTGTGGGAGATCCCGTTTATGGGTTTGTCCTGTCACGCTCGCCCTCTCGTCTTTCCTTAAAACACACCTGATCATCCCACACACTTATGTCCTGGTCTCCTTCACCGTGACATCATTGAGCGGTGATGCCTCCGGTTGAAGAGCTCTGTAAGTGGAGGCGCTGGACCCGGCATATCTGATTTGATTCATCTTGACAACGTAAGACCATTTGGGAACGTTGTAACCACGGCAACTCCCATCACAACATTCTGGGCGGTTTGTCGACGAGGCTAGTCCAGGCCAATGTTCTTTTGCATTCATTTTTAATGTGCAGAGTACTTAGTGGCTCTTCCTGGGCCTGTCTCCCCACGGCCCCATCTTCTGAGAGGAGAGGCGGCCGCACTTGGTGGAAAAAGCCCCCATTACAAATTTATTGTCCCAAGTCTTAATTATTGAGCCTGAAGAGAATGTGGGTTTTACATTTCTACTTTCTCCGGCCTTGTTTTACCTCGGACTAGATGAGAACTTTTGTGGCCAATTAAAGGTGATAGGGTAAAAGAAAATCTAAAAATAAAAGCATGAAAACCTAAAAATATAGTTTAAAAAAAATCATTAGTGTTACTTTGAATCATGTAGCCGTCCACACATAGCATTTCCCTGCATGTTATTTTGAGTTGTATTCGTGCTCTATTCCCATGTTGGTCAAAATCAATCTGACGTTTGTAACCCCATCCTTCTCTCTCAGGCAACATACATAGGAGAGGATTTATCAAGAAATGTATTTTTGGATACTGTTGTCAATGGGTTCCCCTTTGACCTTTCTACTCTTCTACTGGGGTGTCTTGCATTTGTAAAAGACAAGACATCCACAAGAGGTGAAGAAATGCACTTACACCTGCTTAGTTTACCCACTGCCTTCACCTTTGCCTACTTGTGAAATACTAGGTATAAAGCTTGTTGTTGTTGTTGTTGTTGTGTTTTTGCTTACATTTGCATATTTGAAATTCTCCCCAAATAGGGAAATAACTGAAAGTTCCCTATTGGCAGTAAATATAGAACAGGTTATGTGGTAAATGTCAGGGTTTTTGAAGGCATTACTGTGTTCCTAAGCAAGAGGAAATCCATATTTCATTTGGTGTGAGAGCCGCTCAAGGCCTGAAAATTATTACCGCTGTATTCCACCTGCCAGTGGAGGTCATCCAGCCAGGAAGACGGGTGGACCCCAGAGCATTGGTGTGCCTTTGTCTGCACACATGTTCCTGCTGTGTGCTTATGTCGGACTGGGAAACTGCATGGAGCATGTTACAAGGCCCAGTGCGGTCTCTGCGTGGTCATACTGGAGGCTCATCCGTCCATAGAGCTAGCCTCCCCTCCAACCATCCATGGACTAAAACACATTACAGAGATGGCTGCCTCCGATGTGCCACGTCCCCCCAGCCCTACAGCCCTACAGCCCTACAGCTCTGCAGCTCTGTACTGTTCTCCGCTGGAGGCAGGATGTATCATGGCCACAATGGGAAACACATACAAGCACTCACATATGCATTTAGTCACCAGGGAGCAATTTCACCAAGCCCAGCATCAAGTGATAGACCAGTCTTCTTTATTACATGATATAACATCAATCTCATGGACACAAATGTGAAATAATTTGGTGCTATGGAAACAGCATTGGAAATTGATTAATATGGCAATGGCAGAATCACTCATAAGATCCATTTATTCCAGCCATTCCCAAACTCTGCAACAACATGGCCCCTTTATCAATGCGAAGATCCCCCGGGGGCCCCTAATAATATTTTACACTCTCTTCAAAAGAATATCCCAGGTTTTTTTTCTTTTCATTTTTTTTATTGAAATACAAATAATGCAAGACAGGGGAACATAAAGGAATCACCCACCTTTGCCAGCTATTTAACCACAATACTTTTATGACATTCCAACAGCTCATTGAGCAATCGCAACAGCAACAATAAATTAAAGCTTTAGTTAAAAGCAAAAGAAACACACTTAATAACCCATTGAATACACCCCAACTTAGGGATATTAAAGAAAAGAAAGAAAAAAGACATACAAACTGTGTCCAGATGACTGCAACAGAAACTTTTTCTACAATGGAACACACTGGATGAATGAGGGATTACGCATGAAAAACGTATATCTAAATTCTACAAAGTACTCAATACTGACAAAAAAGATGTATTATATATATATATATATATATATATATATATATATATATATATATATATATATATATATATATCCGTGTGTGTTTGTGTCTATTAAATACATTATAGACACACCACTTACACATGAACTCTGGACCGAAATATGTAAAGACACATTTTGTACGTTATTAAACACCGACTTACAACTAATCCCATACAGTCATCCACAGAATGCACTATATAAAAATATATACAAAGCATTATGGGAACAACAGACACTTGCATTCATACACTTTGGGGGTGCATACCGGTTCAGACTTTTCCAGACTTGGAATGCAGTCACCCAAAAACTCACATATTTCCTGAGCTGCAGAGTCCTACGTTCCCCGTCACTCTACTTACTCGGCATCACCTCTAAAAACTCCATACCCACCAAATACAAAAATAGTCTACTAACATCGCTAGCTATCACCAAGAGGACAATTTTACAGAACTGGAAATCTAAAAACTTAAAACATCAATCATTGGACCAACTCTCTGATCCAACATTGTCCATATTGTAACCTCTCAAACCACTGCCCATTATGAGGGTGACTCTTTCACAGAAACCTGGTAACCTTTCATTAATCATTTTAACATCACTTCTAAATGTTCAACACACACACACTTACACACACACACACAAACACACACACACACACACAAAACTGCATATTAATCACATTACGAGAATCCTGAAATGTCTGATTAATTGGGAATTATATAGTACGAGCAGGGAGAGGTGCCGGTGTTTCTCCCGATGCCATGCTGCTTCTGCTGCTACTGTGTTGACACCACATGCACGTGCAGCAAGCAAATTCCTGGTCCTGGAATTATGATTGGCCAAATGAGATAACCGAGGAGGCTCTGTCTTCCTTGTTTTGCTCTGTTGAAAATCTTCGGTGAAAGAATCGTGTTGCTCTCTGAGGACAGCTTAGCTTTTCATTAACATTATCTGGGCCTGGCAGTAAATATTGTCTTTGGGTCATTCCCCTTGGCCCTGTCCAAAGGTCCTTTTTATCGCACTGTTGGCTCAGTCTTGTTTGGTTTAGCGCAGCTTCATTCTTGGTATTCCAGCACAGAATCTAGTGTGCAGCCTGTTCAGCCTGTTCAGCCTGTTCAGCCTGTTCAGCCTGTTCAGCCTGTTCAGCCTGTTCAGCCTGTTCAGCCTGTTCAGCCTGTTTCTCTTCAAAATGGCAGAAAGAAGAAGCACCGAAAAAACATCAGGGCCAGACTTTGTGCAGTTTAATGATCTTGCTTCGGATGCTGTTGGAGGAAAGATCCTTTTCGCAACCGATGAATGGTTTGCTCCAGCTGCCAATCTCCTCAAAAGAGAACAACCTCAGTTTATTGCCTCTGCCTTTACTGAATTTGGGAAATGGATGGATGGTTGGGAGACAAGACGCAAAAGAATTCCTGGTCATGATTGGTGCATTGTTCAGCTTGGAGTCCCTGGTATAATTTTGGGATTTGATGTGGATACTTCATTCTTCACGGGCAACTACGCTCCCCATGTTTCAATTCAGGCTGCCAATTTAGATGTGCCACCAGCTTTTTCTCTAGTGGGTGATCGAACCGGAATGGAGGCTTCTGAAAGTGAACAAGCTGCTGTGGCAAAGCTAAATTCCGAGTCTTGGCAAGAGCTGGTTCCAATTTCACCACTGCAACCTGGATACTCTGACTCCTGCCATAACTACTTCAGAGTCCATAGTCCTAGAGTCACTCATCTCCGTGTTAATATGTTCCCAGATGGAGGAATTGCACGACTAAAGGTCTATGGAGTTGGGGAAAGAGACTGGTCAAGCGAATCTGCCCAACAAGAAGTGGACTTGGTTGCAATGACCAATGGGGGTGTCTGTCTTGGTTTCAGTGATGCCCACTTTGGACATCCCCGCAACATGATTGGGCTGGGTGTAGCGTCCAGCATGGCGGATGGTTGGGAAACTGCCCGGAGACTGGATCGACCGCAAAAACTCCATCTTGACCAGAAGGGGGTGTTGCAGGTCTCTGGGAGCGAGTGGGCAGTGTTTCGACTTGGACACAGTGGAGTGGTCAACCATATTGAAATAGACACGCGTCACTTTAAAGGTAACGCCCCAGATTCGTGCATTGTGGAGGCATGCATGTTAACCCCAGAGGAAGAAGCCCAATGTGTTTCCGGCGAATGGAAGTCTGCTAAGTGGAGTTTGCTTCTCCCAACAAGAAGGCTCCGCCCCCATAATAGTCACATGTACTTGGAGGAGGAGCTACGACCTCATGATGCTGTGAGCCACATCCGCCTTGTTATTGCCCCAGACGGAGGAGTGAGTCGACTGAGGGTCTGGGGTCGGGCTGCCGTGGCCATTAACACTGAAGGAAATGCCAAATCTGCCAATCAAATGACAGGAAGGTCTAAACTCTGAAGATGTTGTTTTTGTGGTCATGTTTATAGACCATCACAACAATCAAATATATGCCATAAGTTACTGCGTTTTTAATAAATGATAATTGAGACAAAAAGTATTTTTTTGGCTGCTTCTATTTATTGTAATGTATTGCCTGAATGCCTTAGTTAAGCACACATTTTTACATATTCTAAATGTATCTCATTCTCATCCCTCCCTAACCCTGTCTGTCCCTGTGCCATTGACTACCTCTCATATTCCTCCTCCTCATGCACTAACACTGATATCTTTATGACCATCACACTAATGCACCGCTCAATTAGACCTGAGCGAGGTTTCCACTAAAGGCTGGGTAAATAGGTAATTACATGTTGTCATCCCCCACCTTGTGCTAATGCAGTCCAAATGCACTGCATTGTCTACCTCTCCTTCCTTCTGTTCTCTATCATGTTCTTTCAATGTCATGGATGAGTGCCAGAGATGGACAATTGGGACGCAGCATGGGTCGGTTAGACACAGCTGGCTTAACTTTTCCAACATTCACTGCTGTAACTGTAGCATATAGTACACACATTCCACCTTTTATGCACAAAGCTGTTATGTTTTAGGGGTCGGTCCAAAAATACAATCTTTGGAAAATGCCAAGGAAAGAGCATCTTACTTACATGTTCTAAATAATGTAATGGCTTCAGTAGCAAAGTAAATAAACCTCCAACCATAAGCACATATTCCTTTAGCAGGGCATTTTTCTATAACTTCACAACATGTATGTGCTCGCTGCTAATGGAAGACGAAGCAGTATACTAGTGACACTAAATAGTTTCTTTGTGAATCATGATAGAGGCTGTCAGATTGAGAGAAAGGGTAAATGAATAGTGACATGTGTAGAAAAGTGGAGTGAGCTATTTGTGCGTTTTGTGTTGCTGACAGTGTGAAAGAGTGAGAACGAGACCCAGCGCACCAGCGGCTATTGATGTGATCAAATTGTCTGCCTGCGGCTAACGGTCTGCGGGCACAAGTCTGGCAAAGGCTGGCATTGGGCTTGTGTCTGCTGAGGCCAAGTAAAGAAAACACAAAATCGAGTTTCCAAATGAGGCGGACATATTGTTTTATGTTTTACATGCAATGCCAAAGTTTACAGTAATGCGTAAATGCGTATTCAGTAAGTACATTCCAGTTTGTGTAAGTTGAAAGGAGGATTTAGGCAAGGCTAAATTTGAATGTGAATCAAAATGTTAAATGGAAACCTTGGAATAAGCTGCAGTGCAGAGTAAATCTAAAATCATGTAATATCAGGATGTTGGTTTTTTTTTGTGACATTTTTGTAGCCTTGAAATAGAAAAAAAAATCTACTTGAAAAGGTTTGAGCGGAAGAATGAAGAAAATGAAATTGCTCATGTGGGCCTTTGGAGATAAAAACAAGCCGGCCAAACATTGCGGACAAACACAGAAGCTCTTCATAAAGTGGATCCTCTAATATGGGCCTGTTGTCTCAGATTGAACGTCTCATTTCTTCCCATCCACATGAGATTTATGAGCCGAGTATGTCAATCTCCGGGGATGTTCTGCATGCTGAAAGTTTAATTAAAACTAAATGAAGATGTGGATTTTGGCGACATAAGACGGGTGGAAGAAAAGAGTGTTGCAAATAATGACACAGTGGTGGCTGAATGTGGTGGTGGGAGACACAGAGCCGGAGTGTTTAGGGAACAAGGGAAAGTGATAAGTCGGCTTGGACCAGACAGCCCAAATCCTCATCTCAATCAATCACATTTCCTCTCAGTTTGTCTTATTGATTTCTTGTTTCTTCCAACGTCCTAAAAGCCAGCTAAATGAATCCAATAGTGCTCAATGGCGTTTGCTAGGGATGACTGATCACATATTCTCTGATTTGTCCCTTTTAACTCTCATTTACCTGTACTTTATATATGATGTAGAGTTTCTATATCCCAGTATATTAACCTATGGTACGGTCGATAAAGAACACATGACGAACGTCTTGGCAACACGTGTATTGATACAGAGATGTGCATTGTGGTACTTTTAAACAACATAACTACATTCCAAAGTTCTACTTTTCATTCCTTAACCCACAAACTGCTGCATAAAGGCTGAATTTGATGGCCTAAAATGTAACTTAATCATAGGACAGTTGTATATTCTGATATCGAGGACATTATGAACATGCAATTCCAAAGTAGTTTGTTATTCTACTTAATCAACTCCAGTTTTAATGTATACCCACATATCAGCACGCATATCCTGTCAAGTTCTGTGTATCGGGATTCGTTTTGTATCGTGGACCCCGTATCGAGTTACGTATTATATGGTGGGGTCCTAGGCAATACCCAGCAATAACCACAATTGTGGGTGCTTAAATACTGTGACACCCTGTACTGCAGCAATTAAAGAGCATGACACAGCTGGAGGTCACCCACATGACAGACAGTCCCCGTGCTCCTCTCAAACATGCTCTGGGGTGACTGCTGAAGTCTCTTTGAATGCATCTGTGTGCATCAGCGGGAGATGACATATCACTAGTAATCAGCTCCACACACATGCTCGGCAGTCAGACACATCAAACGCTCTTCCTGGAGACATTTCCACAGGATGCTGTTTGTGGAGGGATTGGAAGGTGTGAAATATTTATCTGTTTGTATTTTTGGCAACCTGATTCTCTAGACTGAGGCTGCTCCATCATAGGACACATGTCAAAAGGTCAATGTCTACAGGTTCAACTCACGGAAAGTTTGGTCAGCTCTCTATGTTACACACCTTGATTGCAGCATAATGTTCTCATTAGTAATGTCAATGCTGATTAGGGCTGGGACAAGACATTAATGCCATAAGATGTGACAGTTTTCTTTTCTTTTTTTAAATTTGTATTTTTTAAAAGCTGTTCTTGATTATAGATGCCACAGTACAATCGTATACATTTTCAAACAGTAAATTGTAAGAAGTGGAAACAAAACCCTCCACGTGGGGGAAAACTGTATTGCATTGGGTGGCTGTCTCTGCTTTGCCGCATCTCCTGTAGGGTTGTAGTCATCTAAAGACATGCACATGTACATGTAATGGGGCAATTCTCAAATCTATTAAGCATCTATAATAAGACCATGTTTTTGCCCCAAAGTGCAATGACAGCAGCACAAGATCATAGGAGTTTACACTATATGCTTTAAGATAGCAGAAAAATCTTCAGGTGTAGTCATCTGGACTCAGTTAGAAAAAAATAGACGTTTCGACTCTCATCCAAGAATCATTGTCAATAACAGAATTTAGGTCGGGAACTCCGATATTTATACTCTTCTGTGGTAAGACCAGCCCATTGGGCGGAGCCTTCCTGGAGTAGAAAGAGTTGTTTGTTTCAACAGAAACTTCCCCCTTGTATCTACCGAGCTAGCCTATTCAGAATCTTAATGGGCTATTAGAATCCTCTTTGTCTTTGTGAGACCCTGGCTCAACCACCCTGAGTACCTGATTAGCATCTAAATGTCCTGGTCCTGGTCCTCTACCTTTCCAGGGGTTCAGTATACCATTATAGATACCAGGAAGATTGAAGTATATAGGAAACCTACACACACGGACACAGCACTGTATACAGCACAAGCTGGATGTGATCAGAACCTTACAACACAGAGCTCAAGGTGTGCCCACCAGCTCAGAGGGCAAGAAGAAAGAGGAAAAACATGTCCGAAATGCCCTCTCAGCCTGTGGTTACCCCGCTTGGGCTCTCAACAGAGTGAAGAGAACCAAGAAGCAGGACAAAAGGGAAACTGAACAGAGAAGGAAGGGTCGGAAAAACTGCAGAGAATTTTTAGACAACACGAAGTCCCTGTTTATTTTAAACCAGGAAACACTTTAAGACAAAAACTGGTTCACCCTAAGGACAAGTTGCCGACTCAAAAACAGAGCAATGTAGTTTATTCGATCCAATGCAGTGAAGAAAGCTGTAAAGAACGTTACATAGGTGAGACGAAACAGCCTCTACACAAGAGGCTTTATCAGCACAGAAGAAATACAAGTTCAGGACCTCAGAGTGCCGTGCATCTCCATCTTGAAGCCTCTAATCACTCGTTTGAAGACGGTGAGGTGAAGGTTTTAAGCAGGGAGAAAAGATGGTTTGAAAGAGGAGTCAAGGAAGCTATTTTTGTTAAAAAAGAAAGACCTTCTTTAAACAGGAATGGAGGGCTAAGATTCAATCTTCCTGTAGTCTATAATGGTATACTGAACCCCTGGAAAGGTAGAGGACCAGGACCAGGACATTTAGATGCTAATCAGGTACTCAGGGTGGTTGAGCCAGGGTCTCACAAAGACAAAGAGGATTCTAATAGCCCATTAAGATTCTGAATAGGCTAGCTCGGTAGATACAAGGGGGGAGTTTCTGTTGAAACAAACAACTCTTTCTACTCCAGGAAGGCTCCGCCCAATGGGCGGGTCTTACCACAGAAGAGTATAAATATCGGAGTTCCCGACCTAAATTCTGTTATTGACAATGATTCTTGGATGAGAGTCGAAACGTCTATTTTTTTCTAACTGAGTCCAGATGACTACAACTGAAGCTTTTTCTACTATGGAACACGCCTGGACGAATGAGGGATTACACCGACATATTTCCAAGAACTTTAAGATAGCACAAAAATAATTAGTTAACTTTGGTCTACTAAGACACCAACGACAGCTCTAAACTTCTCCTAATCTGTTGTAAGGCCGTTGTTGTATTACGTCTAGTTTTGTTGTGTTTTGTCCATCATTGTTGACCACTATTTTGAAATCTGGTCATCAAATTCTGGGCATTGAACTTACTATATTTGGTAATATCACATCTAAATTTGAATTAACTGCTCAGAAGACAGTGAGGTGAAGATTCTATGTAGGGAGAAGAGATGATTTGAAAGGAGGCTTTTTTTCTCTTTAAACAGAAACGGTAATGTACAACAGCATTTTGAAGCCATGGAGCGGTATCAGCCCTGGCCTTTCAGATGCTAATCAGGTACTCATCAGTGATGAGGAGCTGCAGCCAGCTAACAATAGGATTTATATGGACCATTGCAGGGCTGTTAGGGTAACAACAGGAGGGATTACACCCATTTGTAACAAAGAAGATTAGTTTCAAGGAAAACTTAAAACAGTGCAAACAGATAGATATTATCCGGAGGTTTCGCCCGTGTGGGCAGAGTTTATGCAGCCCAGAGTAGGATAAATATCTGAGTTCCCGGACTAGATCCGGAGATTGAGAATGACTCTTGGATAGGAGTTGAAACCTCTTGTTTAAAAAAACAGACAAAAAACACTTTCTAAAATGATTTACTCTCTGACGTTATTTGGACTTTAAATACTGAGTGAAAGCTGAGAAAAAGGATGTTTCAAGCCCTTGTGAGTGATTTGCTCTCATCAGGAGGAAGGAGGTGGATGTAATCATATTAGAACAGCTTATCTTGTGTCTGGCCACAGTACTATGATGCAACAAAAACAAATAGTCGCTGCATTGACATTTATTTCAAAAGGCTACGGTTCCAACAGGCCAAATAAATACGTTAATTAGCATGTCTAATTGCATTTGCTGGCTCAGCTTTGGGAATATCCATTTCAATTACGATACGTAGTGTTCTTTTCCATTGGCACACAGCTGGCCTTAAGCAATAGTCCTTTTAGAATCTGTTCTTTATCTTGTGTAATGTTCTTTCCTGTAAGTGTTTCTCTGTACGCTTTATCCACATCCACACATGTTCCTGTAAATTAAAAAATCCGGATATATAAAGTATAAATGAGGCAATAACTTGCTAAAATGTGGTCATAAATATTACCAAAAGTATGCTGGAGGAAAACCACAATAAAAAGCTCCATAATTCATGCTGTGACGCCAGTTTAATTGTCTGGTGATTACTTGGGATATGTGTCTTTGATTTTTACACGTTTGCCTCCTCATTTCTCAGCTCATCCTAATAAATGGATGTGCCTTTAGCCGCGTAGCCAGTCCTAATGTAATAACCGCAGATAACGTAATAACTCTTGTTAGCAAATGTCTGCACTAAATTAGAGTGAAATAAATAGGAGGCAATAAAACCCATTAAAAGAACTGTTAATTCAATAAAAAACATGTTACATTTATTACAGTCTTTAATGAATGTGGCCTCTGCTATATGACGCTACCGGCTTCTGTAGTTTCATTGCAGACAAATGTGTTTTAATACGAGTGAGTTTCTGTGGTAAAGAATTCATGAGTATCTTAACAGGTGGCACTGAACTGGTCCTCAGCTCATCTTCCCATCAATAATTTATATATTATTTATCCACATTACCAGTAAGCCTACTACAACCAACAGTACTAGGAATGGGCCATATATCGATGATTTTCATGTAACAAATTATATTATATTGAGGGGAATGTTAATGTCACTTATTCTAATACAGCCAGGTACCCTTCTGCTTC